>NC_081861.1:123805746-123833246 GCF_963259705.1 Myotis daubentonii | reverse complement strand
CTCCCCCCCCCCCCCATGCTATTATATAGAATGAATGGTAGAGAGCTTCCTTCCTGTAGTCTATTGGTTCTGAATTGAATTTTAATACCTTTAATTGCTCACCTAAAAATAAGTCATTTTCAAGGTAAATAAATGAATAGACTCCTTACCCAAATCACTGGTTCTTTCTAAGCATAGATTTAATGGTCGACTGCTTGCCATACAAAAGACACAAAAGATCTTTTTGACCCCACATAGCATAGCACTGTCCTTGCTCTTAATAAGCTTTTGGGGCAAAATGACTTGTGCTCGACTTAAAGCTCACAGTCTAGCTAACAAGGCAAATTTCTGGACCAGAGACACCCGCCCACACACAACTCCTACACACACGGGGAGATCCCCTAAAAGTCATGAGAATTACAACTAGAATGAGTCACTGATGGGTGTGCATGAGTCCATATGCAGGTGTGTTGAAGGGATGGCAGAAAAGAAATAACTGCTATATAAGCACACCTCGGAGATATTGTGGGTCTGTTTCCAGACCACTGCCATAAAGTGAGTATCACAATAAAGCAAGTTGTAATCTTTTTGCTGACGGAGGACCTTGCCCTCAATTTGTTTTGTGTTTTGTTTTTTGTTTTTAAAAGAAACATCTGTGAAGCACAATAAAACAAGGTATGCTTTACTAATTTTTAGTATAAACATGTATATAAGTGGTTAGAGGAGGAAAAGATGAGAGGTGATTGCTTGGCAAAGGTGAGATGCGAGCTAGGACTAGAAAGATCATAGGATAAAAATAGGTGGATATGAGGAAACAAGACATTCTTGTGGCTTTCTTCTCAGGGCTTCCAATCAGAAGCTAGAGGATTTGGTATCTTCTCCTATGCTTTCTCTATTTAGGTGATGCTCTGATGTTAGAGAGACTAGTCCTAGGAAGCTGTGTCCCTTCTACTCTGAACCATTGAGTTGAAGTTGACTCTTTGGAGCAAGCATGTCAAACTCGCGGCCGGTGGGCCACATGCCGAGAGTTTGACATGCTTGCTTTAGAGCAAACTAATCTATGATTGGATTAGCTACCAGTTCCCAGTTTAGTGGTGTCAGGCAATGCTCTCCTTTTTTTGGATGGTTATAGATCAAAGAAAATCTTCTTGCCCAAATGTTGAAATTAAAGAATATGCTCCGTATCTTGTTTCTTGTTTTTATCCGTATACCTTATCCTTCCACCAGTCTTCCCTCTTCTCTACTCCATTACACTCAGTTCTCCTGAGTGTAATGTGTTTCTAAAAATCACCAAGTTATGTAAAATCACATGATAATAACCAAATGGATTATGGGGGAAATGCAGAGTTTAGGAGCACAGAATACAAAAATTTCATCACTGCCACATAAACAAAAATATAGGAACTTAACGAAAACAGTGACATAATCTTATACATCTCAAATAGCTAGGAAGTATATTAATACTATAATAAATATGGCACTTACCTTGAACAAGACCTGAAGTTTATGTGCAGACATGAACCACAGAAGGGTTGCAGCTTGTGAATCATGGTGAAGTGGCAGAAGGAAAGTTATCTAAAATTGGAAGGAAAGTTGAAATAAACACCAGATATGAGTGTGGTTCATAATACACTCAGTGAACTGAGGTAGCTGGTCAGTGCATTTCATATATTCCTTTGTAGCTTAGTTCAACTGGGTGCAGTTCTGTGCATTCACCTAGCGTTTCTTATAGACAAAATCCTGCAGAAGCAAACAGAAAATTCTTATTATGTTCAAATTGTTCCCTGATAAAGCAGTGACATTGCAATAAATTCTCATTTTCAAAATGAACATAGTGCAACCAACTGTACCTTGTTTTATCTTGATGATTAATTAGCACCTTTCTTTCCCCCTATTTTATTGTTCTCCTTATCCTCATAATGTGCAAAGATACTCTTATTTTTACAAAGACTGATTGGAACATCTGTCAACCAGATAATTAAACTTATTGAATACTGTCTATCTTCGGGATGCTTATCTGGATGTGGGAAGTAAAAAGGGTTCTGAAGCCATGGGTTCTGCCCTTATGCAATCTCAATATGAGGAACAGAGCACAGACATTTGAAGCAAAACAAGTTTTTAATAATATATTGTAGAATTAATACATTGGTGCTGAGGAGATTCAGTAAAATAGTAAGGTAAGACTTCTTAGAAGATATAAATTTTGATCCATATCTTAAGTTGTGAGCACGGATTGGAGAAATAAAAAGAACAAAAGGAACTCCCAGAGAGAATGTGAAAATCCCCCAGGTTTTTTCTTTTTCTTATGGTGGCAATAGAAGCACAGTGAGGGTCACCAGAAGCCAGAACTCCAAGGAAGGGGGAAAAACTCTCTCTCTAACTCTCTCTCTCTCTCTCTCTCTCTCTCTCTCTCTCTCTCTCTCTCTCTCTTGCTCTCACTCTCTCTCAAAAAAGTATGTAAAGACCCAACTTTCTGTCTAGAGGACTGAAACAAGAGCTAGCTGTAAGTCACTGGAAGGTACCAGGGAGATCACAGCGACAACCTCAGGGAAAGGAACCCCATAAAGTTGTTCATGATCTCCTTAGCTCATCCCCTGATCTGGAAGGAAAGGATCTGAGCCTAATGACTGTAGCAAACATTTTTGAGAACTGAAGTAAAACACCACCACCCAGGACCTAGATGGAATACTGTGGTACATACATGGGACAGATCCAAAATACCCTGCAGCAATTTTGAAAATGAAACTGACATCAGAGCCACAGCCCACAGAAAGGGGGTTGGAACTCACAGCCCAAACCTAATGAAGTCAATTGCCTACTTTTAAAAAAATCAACATTTTTATAGGATTTAAACAAGACCCATAGAATCATAATAAAATATTTAAAGTATCCAGGATACAATCTAAAATTACTTGGTATAAGAAGAACCAGGAAAATCTCAACTTGCATGGGAACAAAAAAACAAAAGATCTCAATGCTGAGACAACACTGATGTTAGGATTATATGATAGAGACTTTAAAGCAGCTATTACACAAGTGTTCTAACAAGCAATGGTGAACACTTTGGAAATGAATGCAAAATGCAAAATCTCAGCAAAGAAGCAATATAAAGAAGAGCCAGATACCTAGATTAAAACTGAAAATATGGTGATCAAAATTAAAAAAAAAAACTCACTGGGTGAGCTTAGTAGAATGGCAATGACAGGAGTCAGTAAACTTGAATATAGATCAATAAAAATGATCTAATTTAAAGAAGAGAGGCCGTGTTGTAGCATCAAAGAGGCTTACTTGGTTGGAGCATTGTTCAAATATGCCAGGGTTGCAGGTTCTATCCCTGGTCAGGGCACATACAAGAATCAACCAATGAATGCATATATAAGTGGAAAACAAATTGATGTCTGTCTCTCCCCCTCCCTTCCTCCCTTTCTTCCCCTCTCTAAAATCAATTATTTTTATAAAAAGAAGAGAGAAAGACTGGGGAATTGGAGAGAACAGAGCCTCAAGGGCCTTTTGGAACAATAATAAAAAGGCTAACATTCATGTCATTGAAGTCCCAAAGAAGAGGAAGATACCAAGCAGAAAAAAATATTTGGAAAAAAAAGTGAATACTTCCCAACTTTGACAAAAGACATGAACTTAAAGATTCAAAAAGCTCTGTGAACCCCCAAAAGGATAAACACAAAGAAATCCACTCATAAGCAAACTTTTGGAAACAAAAGACAAAAAGATTTATAAGGGAAAATGATTCAAATGACACATTTCTTGTCAGAGGCCATGGAGCTCACACTGGGTCCTTTGTCTTAAGGGTTTTTATCTATTTTCTCTACTAAAGGCAGGAATTTTAGAGGAGGTCTCAGGGTAGAATCTCAATAAAATAGTCATCAGCTTTCCAGGTGTGTCCTTTAATATGGTGATTTATCAAAATGAGCATAGAGGGTCAGGGTTGTGGTCTCTACTGATTGGTTGGCACTGGAGTAAGGGAGTCATTGGTCATTGGTCATTGCATTTGGTCCTGATGCCAACCATGGCTTCGCCTCACCTGACCTTGCTGTGGTTTTAAGATGTTATCTCTACTTTGACCAAAACTCTGTCTCTGTGGTCAATAGACCTGAAGTTTTTTCCTAAGATTATTTGATACTGCTCAGAGCATCATTGTCCTGGGTGCTTAATGCTTAAGGGAGTGTTCCTGCAAGGGGGAAGGGGGCAGGTGAGTCAGGGTGCTGGATAAAGCTAGTTTGAATCAGCTGTCTCAGTTTCCCCATTCCACTTGCCAAGGAATTATCCTGTCTTCTTACTATCCTGCCTCAAATGTAAAAGGCATTTTCAGATTAGGAAAAACAGATGAGGGAGAATGCATTGCCAACAGACCTGCTCTGACAGGATTGTTAAAGGAAAATGATACTGGAAGGAGATTTGGAACATCGAGAATGAAGAGTAAAAGAATTAGTAAATATAATAGACTATTTTTCTCCTCTTGATTTCTTTAGACTGTATTTTATATGTGAAAGCAAAAATTCTAGCATTGTCTGATAGTTTTCAATATATGCAAGTATATATAAGACAACTTCACCATAAAAGGGGGAGGGAAAAGGGACCTATATGGGTTTTTACTTTCCACTTGAAGTGGTACAATTTCTATTCTGAGTAAAGTATCATCATCCTTTACTATGAATTAGTATACAAAGACATGTCAAAAACACAGTTGATTAACTTAAATAATGAAAAAAATGTTCAAGTAACTCCAAAGAGAACAATAAATGGGAAAGAGGAAGGAAAAACAGAAGTAACAAACAGAAAGCAAATAATAAAATGGTAGACCCAAATCCAAACATATCAATAAATAAATGCAAGCGGTCTAAATGTGTATATAGTCATGTGCTACATAATGACATTTCAGTCAACAAGGGACAGTATATACAATGGAAGTCCCAAAAGATTATAATGGTGCTGAATTTCCTGAAAGAAATGGAAGGATATGTGGTTCAGAAGGAATTTTTTTTCTTTGACAGGAACAATATCTATGGGGCTTGGCAATAGATTCCCTTTCACTCGCAGCACCTCAGTTTTAAGTGTACCAATTTCATCCTAATCAGTCAGCCACTGACCTGTTTCAGCACAGAGGAGCCTGTACCCCCAGATCTACATATTCCGAAGGCTCTGCAGCCCTTCCAGATCTAGCTTGAAGGTGTTCAGAGTACATGGCTGTAAGTTCTTTGTTGAGGACCTAAGATCCTGTACAAGGACACAGACCCACAGGACCTACCTTAACCAGTATTAAGTGCCACTGCCACTTTAGTAAAAGCTTTCTGTGGTGGAGGGCCAGCCTGTCCCTGTGCTTTGGAAATATTTTCCAGTTGTAATGGTGCAAAGCATGGATAAGTTATATTTCTTCCATTAGTTCAATACCAGAGAGAGCCCTTTTTGCTAGATAGGATCAATGGAACCAAAAACAAATTTCCAAAGTCCAAATATTGAGTCCTCAGTTCTACACCCTCTCCACGTTGTTAAACACCCTCTTTTTTATGAATACCACAAAGTTCCTTAATCTGACCGCTGCTCCAGCATACAGTAGCCAAAACCACCTGGCCATGACAGTCCCCTATGTTCCTTTATCTCACCATCTTGATTTTCTTATTCCTACTGACCCTTGGCCACCTTTCACTCCCTCATGACAGTCATTATTACAATGATCTACACTTAGCCAGTTTCTTCTCGATATTTCCATTCAGCCCAGCCCACACTCCTGTTCATGGAGCAGTATTGACAGCTTTAGTCGTCCCATTTCTGACCCTGTTGGAGGGGAGCAGAGGGAGGACTTGTGGGACAGAGTTTGTAAACTCTCAAGTTGTGTACAGTAATGTTCTAGGCCTTCACATTCACTCACCGCTCACTCACTGGCTCACCCAGAGCAACCTCTGGTCCTGCAAGCTCCATTCATGTTAAGTGCCCTATACAGGTGTACCGTGTTTTATCTTTTAGACCGTATTTTTACCATTCCTTTTCTAGGTTTAGATGTGTTTAGATACACAAATATTTACCATAGTGTTACAACTCCCTACAGTATTCAGTACAATTAACAGCTGTACAGGCTTATATCCTAGGAGCAACAGATGTGTAGTGTGCTATACCATCTAGGTTTGTGTAAGTGCACGCTATGATGTTAACACAGTGATGAAGTCAACTAAAGATGCATTTCTCAGAATGTATCTCCATCATTAAGCAATACATTGTGAATACCAGTTAAAATAAATTATCAGAATTGATTTTTTTGAAATGATGTAGCTATAAAATGTCTTCAAGAAACTCACTTCAAATATAATGATATAGGTAGGTTAAAAGTAGAAAATGGCAAAAGGTATACCATGCAAACACTAATCAAAAGAAAGTTAGAGTGACTATATTAATAGCAGAAAATTAGACTTCAGAGCAAAGAAAATTACTAGGGATAGAGAGGGACTTTACATAATTATAAAAGAGCTAATTCACTAAGAAGAGATAACAATCCAAAATGTGTATCCACTTAACAGCAGTGCTTCAAAATACCTGAAGCAAAAACTGGCAGAACTGAAAGGAGAAATAGACAATCCATAATTATAGTTGGCAACTTTAACACTCCTCTCTCGGTAATTGATAGAAATATTGGACAGAAAATCAGCAAGGATATAGAAGAACTGACAACCAACTGGATCTAATTGATATTTATAGAACACTCCACCCAACAATAGCACGATCCACATTCTTGTCAAGTGCACATGGAACATTTAACAAGATACACTGTATTCTGAGTCATAAAAGGAACCTTAATGAATTTAAAAGAATTGAAATCATACAAAACATATTGTATCATTTCTCTTTTTACCTTTTCCAGCCTTGCTAGAGGCTTATCATTTCTGACAAAGGTAAAAAAGAAAAGAAAAGATACAAATTAACAATATCCAGAATGCTAGACCTCCAAAGACTTTAAAAGGACAATAAGGGAAACAACACATATTTGACAACTTAGAAGTAGTGGACCAGTTCCTCAAAAATCGCAAACTATAAAAATTCATCCAAGATGAAATAGATAACCTCAGTAGTCCCATAACCTGTTGAATTCATAATTTGCCTTGACTGGTTTGGCTCAGTAAAAGAATAAAGTGAGGTAATCAGTAGTCAGATTTAAGACAGGCAATAAAGCTACAATAATCAAGACAGTGTGGAACTGACAAAAAGATACCTAGATCAGTGGAAAAGAATAGACTCACAAGTATGGCCATTTGATTTTTGACAAAGATGCAAAAGCAGCTTAATGGAGAATGAATAGTTCTTTGAACAAGTGATGGAGAAATTGGATGTCCATATGCAGAAAAAATGAACTTTGATCTAAAGCTCTTACCTTACACAAAAACTAACTCAAAATGTATCACAGGTCTAAAATATGAAACTGTAAAACTTTAAAAGAAACTCTTCATGACTCAGAGATAGTGAAAGAGTTCTTATGAATGAGAGCAAACTCTTGATCCATAAAAGGAAAAATCACCTGGACATCATCAAAATAAAACCTTCGTTTTGGAAAAGACACTTAATGTTAAGGAAAAGAAATGACAAGCCACAAACTTGGAGAGAAAAAAATTTACAAATTAACATATCCAACAAGGGACCTGTATCTGTTATGCATAAAGAACTCTCAAAACTCAACAGTAAAAATAGCAAGGAATTCAATTTAAAAATAAAAGACTTGAACAGATTCTTCATCAAAGAAGATGTAAGGATGACAAATAAGCATGTGAAAACTTGCTCAGCATTACTAGCATCAAGGATATGCAAACAGAAACCATGACAAAGGCTAAAATACAAAATGCTGACAATACTAAATGCCAGCAAGGATGTGGAACAGGCACCTTCATGTGTTGCTGGTGGGAATGTAAAATGGTGCTTAGTCTGGAAAACAGTTTGGCAATTCTTTTTTTTTTATTATTGAATCTTTATTGTTCAGATTATCTTTATTGTTCAGATTATTACATTTGTTCCTCCTTTTTCCCCCCATAACTCCCCTCCTCCCAGTTCCCACCCCACCCTCCGCCCTCACTCCCCACCCCCTGTCCTCATCCATAGGTACAGTCTCTTCCCACATCTACCACACCCCTTTCCCCACCAAGAATAGTCAGTCCATTCCCTTTCTATGTCCCTGATTCTATTATAATCACCAGTTCATTCTGTTCATCAGATGATTTATTCACTTGATTCTTAGATTCACTTGTTGATAGATGCGTATTTGTTGTTCATAATTTGTACCTTTACCTTTTTCTTCTTCTTCCTCTTCTTAAAGGATACCTTTCAGCATTTCATATAATCCTGGTTTGGTGGTGATGAACTCCTTTAGCTTTTCCTTATCTGTGAAGCTCTTTATCTGGCCTTCACTTCTGAATGATAGCTTTGCTGGGTAAAGCAATCTTGGTTGTAGGTTCTTGGTATTCATCACTTTGAATATTTCTTGCCACTCCCTTCTGGCTTGCAAACTTTCTGTTGAGAAATCAGCTGACAGTCGTATGGGTATTCCCTTGTAGGTAACTGAGTTTCTTTCTCTTGCTGCTTTTAAGATTCTCTCTTTGTCTTTTGCTCTTGGCATTTTAATTATGATGTGTCTTGGTGTGGTCCTCTTTGGATTCCTTTTGTTTGGGGTTCTCTGTGCCTCCTGGACCTCTAAGTCTATTTCTTTCACCAGGTAGGGGAAGTTTTCTGTCATTATTTCTTCAAATAGGTTTTCAATATCTTGCCCTCTCTCATCTTCTGGCACCCCTATAATTCTAATGTTGGTATGCTTGAAGCTGTCCCAGAGGCTCCTTACACTGTCTTCGTATTTTCGGATTCTTTTTTCATTTTGCTTTTCCAGTTGGGTGTTTTTTGCTTCTTCGCATTTCAAATCTTTGACTTGATTCTTGCACTCCTCTGGTCTGCTGTTGGGAGTCTGTATAATATTCTTTATTTCAGTCAGTGTATGCTTAATTTCTAGTTGGTCCTTTATCACAACATCGAGGGTCTCATTCGATTTCTTGTACATCTCATTAACTTTATCGGCAGTCTCTAGAAGACTCTTGAAAGACCTCAAAAGTGTGGTTTTGAATTCCATATCCAGCAGCCTGCTTTCCTCCAGTTCTGTCATTTGTGTCCTGTTTCTTTGTCTCGGCATTTTGTATGCTTCACTGTGTCGATAGAGTGGCTTTCTGTGCTAAGTGTCCCAATTACCTGAGGTAGACACTCTTGTTGCACCCCCTTGTGGTCTTTCTGCGCAGTCTTGTTGTAGCTGCAGCCGTGGGCAAACTACAGCCCGCAGGCCGGATCCGGCCCGTTTGAAATGAATAAAACTTAAAAAAAATAAAAGACCGTACACTTTTATGTAATGATGTTTACGTTGAATTTATATTAGTTCACACAAACACTCTATCCATGCTTTTGTTCTGGCCCACCGGTCCAGTTTAAGAACCCATTGTGGCCCTCAAGTCAAAAAGTTTGCCCATCCCTGAGCTAAGCCTTGATTGTTGTAGGTAACACTGGGAGGGATTTGACCTCCAGGCCAACTGGCTGTGAGAATCAGCTGTGTCTGCAGTGGGGGAACTTCTGTCCTCTGGGGAGGTGCTAATCTAGCCTTTGCCTGAGGCTATCTGGCAAATGGCTCTGTGCAGGGCTTGGGCGGGGCAGGTCGCACTGGATCAAACAGGGTGGGCAGAGCGAGCAGTTATGGCTGCTCTCAGTCCTGTCCCCAGAGGCTCTGCCTCTCAGTGTCCCAGCAACCGCTGCAAACCTTGGAGAGAAAGCTGCCCTCGAGTTCCGACTGATGCCAGACAGTCCCACTTCTCCCGTTTGAGTCTGGGTCCCTAGAGACTCGCCCGGAACTGGAGCTCAGAGTCTGAGACTCCCTCCCGATTGAAAAAGACAACCGCGCCCTCAGCTGCCAGCCTGCTCCACGCGCACCTCCGCACCTAAGTATTTCACTTCTGTACTGCGCCTCCTCTGAGTCTCAGT
This sequence comes from Myotis daubentonii, assembly GCF_963259705.1. Taxonomy (NCBI): domain Eukaryota; kingdom Metazoa; phylum Chordata; class Mammalia; order Chiroptera; family Vespertilionidae; genus Myotis; species Myotis daubentonii. The sequence continues at coordinate 123,823,265 of NC_081861.1, read as the reverse complement.
ATGCTTTTCTCTTTCCTTCTAGTTGTGGAATTTCCACTCAGCCAGCCTTCCTGTGGTTCTGGGTGATGTCCGTTCCGTCTTTTAGTTGTATTTTTGAAGTGGTTGTGTGAGGCAGCAATTTCTGGTGTTTACCTATGCCACCATCTTGGTTTTTCTCAGGCAATTCTTTATAAAGGTTAGTATACACTTACTATGTGACCTAGAAATCTTTCTGGGTATTTACCCTAGAGAAATGAAACTTACGCTCAATAAAAACCTGTACACAAGTGTTTATAAACAGCTGAATTCATAATAGCTCCAAAGTGGAAACAACTCAAAGGATGAATGGGTAAACTGTGATATTTGCATACCATGGACAACTGAAACACAAGTAACTTGGATGGATCTCAGAGGCATTATGCTGAGTGAAAGAAGCCAGACTCAAAATACTACATACTACATGATTCCGTTTAGATGGCATTCTCAAAATGTGAATACAAAGGGGCAGCACAGGGGAGTTTTTTTAAATCTTTTTTTATTGATTTCAGAGAGGAAGGGTGAGGGAGAGAGAGAATCATTGATCAACTGCCTCCTGCACACCCCACACTGGTGATCAAGCCCGTAACCCGGGCATGTGCCCTGACCAGGAATCAAACCATGACCTCCTGGCTCATAGGTCAGTGATCAACCACTGAGCCACACGGGCTGGGCCATCACAAGGGAGTTTTGGAGGTGATGGAACTGTCCTATGTCCTGATTCTTGTGGGTGTTACATGTGTTAAAAATCATAGAACTGTTCCCCTCTCCCAAGTCAATTTTACTGTGGTCAGTTTTAAAATCAAAATTAAAGAAAAGTGAATTTCTGTCGTCTGTTGATAAGATATAATTGTGTAAAGGATCAATTTCTTCAAGTGAAAGGATATATTTGGAGACATAGAGCAAAAGTTGCTCCATTTCAACAAAAAAATTATATGAATTAAATATCCAGCACTGAGGTCACTATAAGGTAAGTCCCAAAGCTGCCAACCTGAAAACAAGGCACACTAAATAGATGTGTCATTGGGAGCCCCTGCTAAGCTTTCTACACGAGCTAAGGAATCTACACCAAGGGGAAGATATCCAACTATGACAAAAAATCTCTTTTAAGGTACAAAACATTAATAGTCTTATGCTAAAATAGAAACAAAGGCAGGCCTTTCTGAAGCCTTGCTTAAGAAATAGGTGAAATAGGGAGAAACCAAGATGGCGGCATAGGTTAATGCCGGAGATTGCTGCCCTGAACAACCAATTCAAGGGTACACCTAAAAGACGGAACGAACATCATCCAGAACCACAGGAAGGCTGGCTGAGTGGAAATTCTACAACTAGGAGGAAAGAGAATATCATACCCAGACTCAGAGGAGGCGCAGTGCTGAAGTGAAATACTCAGGTGCGGAGTGCGCACGCGGAGCGGGCTGGCGGCGGAGGGTGCGGTTGTTGTTTTCAATCAGGAGGGAGTTTGAGACTCTGAGCTCCAGTTCCGGGCGAGTCTCTAGGGACCCAGACTCAGAAGCGGGACTGTCTGGCTTCGGTCGGAACTCAAAGGCAGCTTTCTCTCCGAGGTTTGCAGCGGTTGCTGGGACTCTGTGAGGCAGAGCCCCTAGGGATGGAACTGAGAGCAGCCATAACTGCTCGCTCTGCCCACCCTGTTTGATCCTGTGCGACCCACCCCGCCCAAGCCCTGCACAGAGCCATTTGCCAGATAGCCTCAGGCAAAGGCTAGATTAGCACCTCCCCAGAGGACAGAAGTTTTCCCACTGCAGACACAGCTGACTCTCATAGCCAGTTGGCCTGGAGGTCAAATCCCCCCAGTATTAACTACAACAATCAAGGCTTAACCACAACAAGACTGCGCACAAAGACCACTAGGGGGTGCACCAAGAAAGCATAAAAAAAAATGCGGAGACAAAGAAACAGGACAAAATTGTCAATGGAAGATATAGAGTTCAGAACCACACTTTTAAGGTCTCTCAAGAACTGTCTAGAAGCTGCCGATAAACTTAATGAGATCTACAAAAAATCTAATGAGACCCTCGATGTTATGATAAAGAACCAACTAGAAATTAAGCATACACTGACTGAAATAAAGAATACTATACAGACTCCCAACAGTAGACCAGAGGAGCGCAAGAATCTAGTCAAAGATTTGAAATGCGAAGAAGCAAAAAACACCCAACCGGAAAAGCAAAATGAAAAAAGAATCCGAAAATATGAAGATAGTGTAAGGAGCCTCTGAGACAGCTTCAAGTGTACCAACATCAGAATTATAGGGGTGCCAGAAGATGAGAGAGGGCAAGATATTGAAAACCTATTTGAAGAAATAATGACAGAAAACTTCCCCCACCTGGTGAAAGAAATAGACTTAGAGGTCCAGGAGGCACAGAGAACCCCAAACAAAAGGAATCCAAAGAGGACCACACCAAGACACATCATAATTAAAGTGCCAAGAGCAAAAGATAAAGAGAGAATCTTAAAAGCAGCAAGAGAAAGAAACTCCGTTACCTACAAGGGAATACCCATACGACTGTCAGCTGATTTCTCAACAGAAACTTTGCAGGCCAGAAGGGAATGGCAAGAAATATTCAAAGTGATGAATAGCAAGAACCTACGACCAAGATTACTTTATCCAGCAAAGCTATCATTCAGAATGGAAGGTCAGATAAAGAGCTTCACAGATAAGGAAAAGCTAAAGGAGTTCATCACCACCAAACCAGTATTATATGAAATGCTGAAAGGTATCCTTTAAGAAGAGGAGGAAGAAGAAAAAGGTAAAGATACAAATTATGAACAACAAACATGCATCTATCAACAAGTGAATCTAAGAATCAAGTGAACAAATAATCTGGTGATCATAGTAGAATCAGGGACATAGAAAGGGAATGGACTGACTATTCTTGGGGGGGAAAGGGGTGTGGGAGATGCGGGGAGAGACGACAAAAATAGTGCACCTATGGATGAGGACAGTGGGTGGGGAGTGAGGGCGGAGGGTGGGGCGGGAACTGGGAGGAGGGGAGTTATGGGGGGAAAAAAGAGGAACAAATATAATAATCTGAACAATAAAGATTTAATTTTAAAAAAAGAAAAGAAATAGGTGAAATAGATGTGGGCATCAGTGTGAGGCTACTCATATAAGTTCTAATCATTTAAATAACAACATAAAGCCTTGAAAACATAACACTGTTTTGAATAGGAAAATCTGGATTTTGGAACAATGTGTGGGATTTTTTGACAACAGTAGAGTTCAGGGAACCTTGCATGTGTTTGTGGAATACATGTATACATCTATTTTCTTGTGGTTCAGTCTTATTTATTGTGAGAACATGGCATCTTAGAGAGTAAGAGAATCTCAATCCTAATTTGTTTTCTCTATCTCACCATAGCCAGCATCCTGGAACCCTTTTCAAACATATTACTTCCTGTGGGTTAAAGGTGATCATTTAAAAATAAACAGACCACACACATGGAAAAAGCAAGTTTCTAAATTTTTGTAATAATAATTGAAAATGTAAATTAGTTTCAATCATGTTCCTTTTGTTCTCCTGGTTTAAAATTACTGGTTAAGGTTATTTTGCATTCACATCTATGAAACAGTGTGTCTGAGCGAGGTGAAATAGATTACCCTGGAGTCACATTGGTGGGTGGGACCTCCTACAGGCTCGTGGATGACTGCAGTCTCAAACTGCTTCCAACAGCTTCTGCCCACCTATGCTAGCTCTAAAGGGAACAGTAATGATATTTTCTTTCCTTTTCTTTTCTTTTATAATGGTTGTGATTGTACACCATTTCATATTAGGCTTAGCAAGTTCACATCCTCACTTTCAGCTGATGATGTACCTACCAATTTGCCCATTTCGTTTCTTCACAAAACTAACTGGCCTATTTGGAGAGCATAGGGCTCTAGCTCCTACATTCTGGACATACCTTGTATGATTATGCTAGCATTAAAAAGTGTTCACCACTACATTCTATGGGTGAGGCCCCAGACGTTATTAAAAGACATCCTTTGAGTATGTCCACTTTTGTCTGTTTTATTTGTGAGGTTTCTCTATTAAAGTTCACCTATGAAAATAGGTTTCATTGGGGTGGAGGGGGCCTAATAAATACAGAAGATGGTTTGACTTTGGGTGGTGGGCACACAGTGCAATATACAGATTTTGTATCATAGAAATGTAAACTGGAAACCTATATGATCCTATTAACTAATGTCACCACAATAAATTTAATAATTTAAAAAAAACAAAGAAAATAGGTTTCATTACTGAGAAAATGTTTGAAAACCACTCACCTCGACAGATGAAATTCACAGATAACAAGAACTTGAATTTTTAACCAGTCATCGCTACTTTCCATCACTCTAAACTTTTAGAGTGTTGCTAGGCGACTCATTTGACTGATTTCATGCTTTACCTACTCAATATTGGAACAGTGTTTATTGAATACCTACTATGTGCCAGCACCGTATTTCAGCAAAGTATATTACTCTTTCTCACTTTGCTGGTTGAAAAACTGCTGAGAAATGAAGTCTAAAGCAGGAAAGAGGAAGAACAAGGTATGGATTATCTGCACCTGAATAATTGAGCACCACGTTGTGTATATCCAAGGCAACAGTGACTCAGTGTGATGGTGGTGGGGGCGGTGACAAATGATTTGAGAGAAACAGACCTGCTGGAACTTAAATTGAGGCAGTTCTCTTATAGTCATTGAGGATTACAAACCAATTAGAGCCAGGAGGAATGCCGAAGAAACAGTACGCTTTTTCATGTCAGTGCAACCTGCCAAAGAATCAAATAAGATGCGGGCATAATGTAGGTGTGAGGACATAATGGTTCACTGTTGATCCTTGAAGTTTCTATTCAAACCCCAGATAGAGTATGCTCTAGAGCAGCGCTTGCCAACCTTTTGCACCTCACGGACCACCACCCGTTGGCGACCGCTGCTCCAAAGGTTTCCTTAAACCAGCGGTCCACGGACCACCAGTTGGCGACTGCTGCTCTAGAGCATGGAAGATAAGACAGAAAAACAACCCCAGCTGTTTTGGTTCAGTGGATAGAGCATCAGCCTGCAAACTGAAGGGTTCCGAGTAGAGTTCATGTGGAAGTCAACCAATTGTTGTGTTTCTCTTACTTCGATGTTTCTCTCTGTGTGTCTCTGCCCCTCCCTTCCACTCTCTAAAAATCAATGGAAAAATATCAGGTGAGGATTAACAAAAACAAAAAAAAGGACAGAAAGACAAACTAGAATAGGATCTAAATCTGTTGAGGCTGGAATGAAGCCTATCTGAGGAGCCTGAGGACAATCTTTGAAAGGGGAGACAAAAAATTAAAAAGGGAACTCATATGATCCAACAGTTCCACTTCTGGACATTTATCTGAAGAAAATGAAAACACTAATTTGAAACCATATATACACCCCTGTGTTTACTACAGCATTATTTATGATAGCCAAGATATGGAAGCAACCTAAGTGTCCATCAGTAGATGAATGGATAAGAAAGATGTGCTATATCTAAATAGTGAAATACTACTTAGCCATAAGAAAGAGTGAAGTCTCATCATTTGCATCTACATGATGGACCCTGGAGGGTATTATGCTAGGTGAAGTAAGTAAAAAAAAAAATACCCTTGCTGTCACTTGCATGTGGAATCTAAAAAAAGAAAAAAATGAACAAACAAAATGAACTCTTAGATACAAAGAACAGACTGATAGTTGCCAGAATGGAAAGAGTTGGGGAGATAGGTGACAAAGGTGAAGGGTATTAGGAAGTACAAACTGCCTGGCCGGCATGGCTCAGTGGTTGAGTGTCGACCCATGAACCTGGAGGTCACAGTTCGATTCCCAGTCAGGGCACATGCCCAGGTTGCAGGTTAACTCCCCAGTGTGGGGTGTGCAGGAGGCAGCCGATTAATGATTCTATCTCATCATTGATGTTTCTATCTCTTCCTCTCTGAAATCAATAAAAAATATATTTTTAAAAAAAGAAGTACAAACTACCAGTTATAAATAAATCACAGAGATATCATTAAAGAATGGGGAATATAGTCAATATTTTAATAACTTTGTACCGAGACAAGTTACTAGACTTATCATGGTGCTCACATTGTAAGGTATGTAAATGTTGAATCAGTGTTGTACACCTGAAACTAATATTATATGTCAACTATACATTAATTAAAAGGGGGTATAGGGAATGTTAGTGGGATATATTATCAAAGAGCTTCCCATGCTTTGAGACCTAGAGGTATAGAGCCTGGGCAGGTTTTTTGCTTCTGTTTTTTATTTTTTATTTTTTTCAAATATAATTTAAGTCTCAAAGCTTCTTAAAGAAGTTATAGGAAATTACTGTTTCCTTCCTTTTAGGTGAAAGTAGTTGACAGAGGACATTTTCTTGGCTTTTATTCCAAGGAAAATTTGTTAGTTAGTTTGCGTTTTGTTTGTTTTTATACTTCTCTATAGAATGGTTTGTTTCCTATTGAGTATAGAAGGTGGCCTAGGTGAGCTTTCAATAGGAAAGACCAGGTCTTGAATACAAGCTAGCCTAGTTTCTAATTAAACAAGTATCTAATACTGTAATTTCTAATGCATTCTAACAAGAAAGGGCAAGGAGAAGCCAAAACCAGTTTTTGTTGGCTCTGTTTTTGTAGTGCTAGTATCATTTTGGCAAATTGGAAGAATTTAGATAAGGAATTCATGAATTGCACATGCACATACATTAATACACTTTCTTTGTTACTGTTTTTCATTGTTTATCAAAATGAACTGCTGACATTTGGAAAGAATTCCTACAATGACTTGTTACTGAATGGCTTCTTATATAAAACATCATGGGACATCTACCATGAGTTTTTGGCTGTATGATGGGTTTCGGAACTAAATTATGTTAATGGCTACCTGAAATTCCCTATAGAAAGTCCAAACCATTAGACTCTACTAAATGATCTCAGTGAGATAATTCCTTCTTCTTATTTCCTATTATGATGGTGGCTGGTAAGTATACAAAGTCTATGTCCTTAGAGCTTAGCAGCCATGTTGGGAGTAAGATATATGGATTTATTTCATTGACTGAGCTGGCTAGGACCAGATAACTGTCAAACATAGTCTGACCAGTACAATTGAATAGTAACAAGAACTGAATCTTAACTAATGAAATAAGGGGACGAAGAAAAGGCATAAATGTTAAATTTGCTTATGCCTACTGTTTTTCTCTGTTCTATCATGCTATCCTATCTAATAAAAGAGAAACATGGTAATTAGCGTACGACCACTACCCTTCCCATTGGCTAATCAGGGCGATATGCAAATTAACTGCCAGCCAAGATGGCGGCCGGTAGCCAGGCAGCTTAAACTGAACATGAGGCTTACTTGCTTCAGTGACGGAGGACTGCAACGTTCCCTGCCTGCCGCTGCCGGCCTCTGAGCTTGCAGTTTGAAACATTGTAACAAATATAGAAGCTAAACAAAACCCCAGAAACCAGCTTTCAGCCTGCCGAGATCTCAGAGCTGGAGTTGATACAGTGTTTCGATTATATAACCTAAACAAACCAGATACCTGCTTTCAGCAGCAGAGGCCTCAGAGCTGGAGCCAGAGCTAAAGCTGGCCCAGAATAAAAAAAACAACAACAACAACAACAACAAAAAAAAAAACAGAAAAAAAGGAGCGGTTGGGAGCTTCAGTCACCCGCCAGCCTGAAAACAGCCCTCAGCCCCTCACCCAGACTGGCCAGGCACCCCAGTGGGGACCCCCACCCTGATCCAGGATACCCTTTAGGGCAAACCAGCCCACCCCCACCCATGCACCAGGGAGCAGGCCTAAGCCAGCAGGTCGTTATCTTCTGAGGGGTCCCAGACCTGGAGAGGGCACAGGCCAGGCTGAGGGACCCCCCACTCCTCCCCTGAGTGCACAAATTTTTGTGCACCAGGCCTCTAGTCCTATCTAATAATAGACAAACATGGTAATTGACCGTACCTTCGCTCTGCCTCCTATTGACTAATCAGAGTGATATGCAAATTAACTGCCAACAAAGATGGCGGCTAATTTGCATACTGCAGGCAGGGTGGGACAGTGCCACCCTGCCTGCCCTGCCACCATCCGGGCCTGCTATTTGCCACCCAGGGTGTTGGGGCAGGACAGCGCCATCCCGCCTGCCCTGCCGCCATCCGGCCCTGCTATCTGCGACCCAGGGCGGCGGGCATCCTGTGTGCGACCCGGCCTGGGGTGGCCGGGCAGGGCAGCAGTGATCGGCCGGCCCGCCCGGGTGCCCCGTGTGCAACCCAGCCCGGGGTGGCCAGGCGGGGCAGCGAAGGCTTGAAGGCGGCTCCGGCCGGAGCGAAGGCCTGGGTCCCGGGTGCTGGAGGAAAACTGGTGCCGGCAGCCAGGGGAAGGGAAAGACTATTGCACAAATCTTTTCGTGCAACAGGCCTCTAGTCCTATATAATAAAAGCCTAATATGTTAAGTGTCTGACTGTTCATTCGACCATTCTACCACTTGCTATGACATGCACTGACCACCAGGGGGCAGACGCTTCAACCAGTAGGTTAGCTTGCTGCTGGGGTCTGGCTGATTGGGAATGAGTGAGACGGGCTGGACATGCCCTGGAACCCTCCCTGGCCCCAATCGTATACCGGTGGGGGCCCTTCGGCCTGGCCTGTGCCCTCTTGCAATCCAGGACCCCTCTGGAGATGTTAGAGAGCCGGTTTCAGCCCTTTCCCTGCAGGCCAGGCTGAGGGACTCCACCAGTGCACATATCTGTGCACTGGGCTTCTAGTCAGTTATAAAACACATCACTGATTTAGCAACAGCTTTTCAAGAAAAAGAAAGTCGTTAGCAAGAACAGCAGTTATAAGACATATCTTTGTTTCAGAAACATTGAAATGCAATAAGTGTCTTATAGTCGAAGCAGTGGTATTACAGAGCATTACACTTAAATAATAGCTCAGATTAATCGAGTGCAGACTGTGTGCCAGGCAGTACCCTTGTGCCAAACACTGTATATGCATTATCCTATTTAACCCTCACAACACTCTCATGGGTGTTTTATAGATGGGGAAACTGAGGCTTGGAGAGGTTAAGTGAGTCACCCAAGGACTCTGCCCTATAATTCATATCAGAACCAGGATTTGAAACAGAGTCTATCTGACCCAGAACCCACACAGTTAACTACTGTTTCGTGTATTTACCCTATATCGTTAATGTCATACCTTATACCAAGAAGAAAGATTAACAACAGTCAGTAAAGACCTCTCCCAGAAAAAATAAAATGAAATAAAAAAATAAGCTAACAAAAAAACTCAGCATCATTTTTAGTTTTTTGTTATGTATGTGAGTCTAGGATGTTTTATGAAACTATTAGTCCCTTTTAAACTATATTCATAGCTATAATTTGTCTTCTAATAGCTTATAAGATGTATAACTTCATTATAGACTGACATGTAAAGACCCTAGAACAGGGGTGGGCAAACTTTTTGACTCGAGGGCCGCAATGGGTTCTTAAACTGGACCGGAGGGCCGGAACAAAAGCATGGATGGAATGTTTGTGTGAACTAATATAAATTCAAAGTAAACATCATTACATAAAAGGGTACGGTCTTTTTTTTTTTTTTTTTTTTTTAGTTTTATTCATTTCAAAGGGCCGGATCCGGCCTGCGGGCCGTAGTTTGCCCACGGCTGCCCTAGAACAAAACAAAAACTATAAAGCTACATTAAGGGTTTGTTGTGGCCAAATTTAACAAAACAAAAAAAAAGAAAGGTTTAAACATATACTACCTACTGTTGCAGGCACTATTATAAGCATTTTCTCGGTTTAAACTCTTCATCTACTACACCATCATTCTATGAGGCACTATTGTCATCCCAGTTCATATATGAGGAAACAATGGTTAGATGCCTTGCCCAAGATCACATATCTGCTAAGGGGTAGAGCCAGGATTTGAACCCTGTTTAGTTCCAGAGTCTGTGCTCTTAGCTACACTATATTTACCTTATTTCATTTTTTACATTTCATAGTTTAAAATACCTTGGCTTTACTTAGCACCTTCTTCTAAAGAGCTGATGCCCACTAGTTTCTTCATCCTCCCTGTGCCAGAATCTTGGGAGCCCTAAGGGGTTTATGATATAATCCCTCTCCACAAGGCAATTACAACACCTTAAACGGAACTGCCATATCAGCCACAAAGAGATTACAAGCGAGGCAATATTTTGTCTTATTTCAACCTGTTGGAGGGGTAGAAATTAAGTCGTCTTTATTTCTTTACAATAATTGGTACTGAAGTCTTAACTCCCACCCCCATCTTTTTTCATCAGTTGCTTACATTATCAATGACTTTTTCTTTTTTTCTTTTTTAAATATATTTTATTGATTTTTCAAAGAGGAAGGGAGAGAGATAGAGAGAGTTAGAAACATCGATGAGAGAGAAACATCGATCAGCTGCCTCCTGCACATCCCCCACTGGGGATGTGCCCACAACCCAGGTACATGCCCTTGACCGGAATCGAACCTGGGACCTTTCAGTCCGCAGGCTGACGCTCTATCCACCGAGCCAAACCGGTTTCGGCTATCAATGACTTTTCTTTAGAATTATGAAAGCATACTGTTTGGCTTTGGCTCTTGAATGAAGTTAACCAAAATTTAAAAAGCAAAAAGAAACAGTAAAGTTCTTGCAAGTGCCTGTTTGGTTTATTTCAGGAAACCTCCAATGGCAAGTGTTCATAGCTAATAAAGAGTTATAATACTAACAAATACTTAGCACTCGCTGTACAACAAGTACTAATATAATAATAAGTGTTTTACACATTTAATCCTCATAACCGCCTTGAGACGGGGTTTCCCCCCCTGTTTGCAAATGAGAAGAAAGATTACTTGGCCTCTTTGAGCCTCAGTTTTTTTTCATTTGTAAAGCATAAAAGGAAAGCTTCTTTGCCCAGCCAGCGTGGCTCAGTGGTTGAGCATTGATGTATGAACCAGAAGGTCATGGTTCGATTCCTGGGTCAAGGCATGTGCCCGGGTTGGAGTCTTGATTCTCAGTGTGGGGCGTGCAGGAGGCAGCCAATCAATCATTGATGTTCTATCTCTTTCTCCTCCCTTCCTCTCTGAAATCAACAAAAATATATTTTAAAAAAGGAAAGCTTCTTTATGTTCTAGTAGGAATATCTAAGTCCAGATGAAAATGTTCCCGAATATATACACAGAGGTCTGTGTAGACCATAAACTTTACTTCTAAGAACTCAAATTTTGACATATTTCCAATCAAAGGCACAATTTCTAAAAGGTGCTTCTTAGAATGAAGATAAACAAAAATTATACAGTTACATTGACATAGCTAGACATTGGGTCCCCAGTGCAACAATGATATCATTGGGAAGCATTTTATTTGGCTTAGTCAATTTTTCCTTGCAGCGTCTACCTCCAGCCCCCAGCCCAGTGCCCTTTGCTTTGGCTGTATGCTCCAGCCACTCTGACTTGTGGTGGGCTGTGCCCTAAATATAGCATCGCCATAGCCTCACTGCATACGTGAGGTACCAGGTGCCTATGAATGGACTGCTTCTCTGGTACACTAAGCAAGTATGGCAGGTTGAAAACTAGCCATAGAAGAACTGATTAATACACAGAATGACATAGTTGAAAGTGCATGAATGAAAGGTGGCATATTAAAGAGATCAAGGGGCTTGGACACTGAAAACCTGGGATCAAGTCTTGGCTCTGCCACTTACTAGCTGCATGACCTAGGGCAAGTCCCATAACCTCTTTGAGTCTCAGCTTTCTTATCTGTAAAATGAGGATAATCAGAATAGCTAGTTCATTTGTTGAAGATCAAATGGAAAAAAGCATAATGCAAGGGAGATTGATCTGAAAACTAGAAAGTGTCAAATGAATATTAATACCTCATGTTAGTGTGATTTAACACATATATAGCACTCAAGAAATCCCTGTCATTTTAAAATAGCATGAATATATGGACTTTAAAAATGCCTAGCTCAATTAATTCTACACCAGCATTTCATGCCAAGATGTGCGATGTCATTTGGCAATAAAAAGCTGTAGCCTTCTTGATTCTAGCTATGAACTATTATTATAATTTTTACTCCACCAGTTTTTCTAAAAGGTTTTCAAACTGACCACAGCTACCCCAATCACTGACCAGATCTGGGATCATGAACAGATGACAACCTTGATGAGTTTTGCAAAATAAGGAAAGTCATTCTCATTTCCCCCTACCTCACAGAACTGTTTTGAGCATTGAATGCTTTGGAAATCCTAACATACTATACAAGTACAAGGGGCATGAATAAAAAATGAGTATGGCTCTAGCTGGTTTGGCTCAGGGGATAGAGTGTTGGCCTGCGGACTGAAGGGTCCCAGGTTCATTTACCTGTCAAGGGCACATGCCCGGGGTTGCGGGCTCAGTCCCCAGTAGGGTGCGTGGAGGAGGCAGCAGATCAATTATTCTCTCTCATCATTGATGTTTCTATCTCTTTCTCTCTCCCTTTTTGAAATCAATAAAAGTATATATATTTTTTTAAAAAAAAACTTTAAAAAAGAGTTTGATTGTCAAAGACCTCTCAGGGTAGCATCACTAAAATATACAAATAATTCTGTTAGAAAATGGAAGGTAAACATACCATTAAAAAGTTATAGAGAGTTGTTTTCATCCTGAATGTTATATCAATTTATTTACAGTAGCTATATACATTTATTTTAGTAACTGTTAATATTGTTCATTATAGACTGTCAGGGGGACCAGTTATTAAGATATTAGAAAACTGACCCATCATTTTAGACTTCAGTTTTGCCTATTTTTTTGTGGGTAGGGGTGGGTGAGAAGTGGTAGAGAATTTTTATTTTAACAAGATAGATATATTTGGGTGAATTGCCAATGGTTCCTTTTGTAAATAAGACAACAAACTCAGATTGTAGTTTTCAGTTTAGTTTCAGTCTGGAAAGAAACCCGAGAAATGGCCTAATCCAGGAAACCCTCTTTTCCAAATAAGACTTCATGCAGAACCTCCATCTATAAAATAGGTAAATTATATTTTTATCAATATAGATGTGTAGTTTAGCTTCATAACATTTTTCGTTTTGCAGAACACCGGTTAATATGTTGTGGTCTTTCATGTCTTTAAATTTGGTATGTATGCAGGCGAATATGCCTGTTTTGAATTTTTTACAATGAATATATACTTTAATCAGTGAAATCAGAATCAAACACTTGGAGAAACCATCTGGGTGCCCTAATGGAACACTTGTAAAACACTGATGTGGCTGTACTCATTAATACCATGGATGTGGAGGTGGTTGGAAGTGTCATCTATAGAACCTCATTCTGTCTCCACGTTTTGCTTCTTGATATAGTGATATTAATAACACTAATTAATCTGAGCACAGTTGAATACCTCAGTACTTCCCGATTTCAAAGGTTTCTCCTGTTTAAACATAAATATTTCTAGGCCATCTTAAGGTTCCAGTGGAATCCAAAGTATAAACCTTTATTTTTATGATTGTTTCTTCTGGCTTGAAATTTGTATTTAAATTTTTTATTGTGGTGTTACACATGCTTACATGTAGGGCAGGGGACAAATTTGGATCTTTTGGGTTTTTATTTTTGGTATGCGGTCAACCTAGAAATACGATTATTTTTAATAAAAGGGATACTTTTGAAGGGAGGACAGTAAATTCAAGATAGAGTCCTAGAATTGTCCTCAGTCCCATTGAACGCCTCATGGCCAGTATTTGGATATTTCCACATCTGCAGTGTTAAAGCCAGCCCTGTCTCCTAAGATGGAAATTGCCATGTGCAGAATGCGACCAGTGGCACTTCCCCTAAAAAAATAAATTACCCGAAATTTGCAGCACATTCATATTCAATTTCATCACAGCAGATGCTCATTAGTATGTTGTTATTAATTGGTATTCACTTTAGGTTTTGTTTAAAATGAAGATAATAATTAGGTTTTAATTACTGCATCATTCGTGGGGGTAGGGTTGTCTGTGAGGAGAGGGAAAGAGTGAAATGCCTCTTAACGCACTGAAATATTTCCTGAGGCTTATTCAGCAACGTGTGTTGCCAAAGACTTTGAAAAATAACTTCATCTTTACAAAAAAGTATGACTGGGATCCTGAAATGAAGAATTGCTATGTGTGTGTTTTCTAAGCCCATCCATCAAGGACCTGCTATAAATCATCTACTTGATGGACAAACTAAATCAGATGATAATGTGTGCTACCATTCTTCCTAATCAAATTACCAAAAAGACTTCTTGGAAAAGTAACCCTCACAAGCGGCTGATTAATGAAGTGGTGGCAATATTTTGTATTAGAATTAATTGAAGTAATCCAAATAAGTTATTTCGGTAGCCTATGGAAATAATTTTCTTTGCAAAGAAGGACAGTGGAGTTGGCAAACCAGTAATTTCTTTCACTCACTGTTGTTCCATATTTGTAAAATAGCTAAGTTAATACTGATATTCAAATAAAATGGAAAGAAAAATAATTTTTTTAATTTAAGTTCTTTATTGTTTAAAGTATTACATGAGTCTCCTTTTCCCCCCCCCCCATTGACCTCTCCCTGGCCGCTCCCACCCCCCCAGCACATGCCTTCACCCCCCTACTATCTCTATCCATTGGTTATGCTCATATGCATGCATACAAGTCCTTTGGTTGATTGGGAAGAGAACTAATTTAATTGAGTGGCAGGGAACACAAGAAAGTTTATCTTAGTCTTTTCATATCCAAGACTAATAATTTAGATGAGGCCTAAAGGTGTATGGAAATCGAGAGGCACTGAAATGCTAAAGGCAGATCTTTATGAAAACACTAGAAATAGCGGTTTTAATGCATTCATTAAAAAGGGGGCATTCATATTCTAGAGTTTAAACATATTCCTTAGACGAAGTTTCCTGGAACACCTGTCATGGACATCGTATTGGGCTTTCTAACTATGTATAAAGCCACCCCTCCAGAAGCTTACCGTCTAGTTGGGATCTGTCATGTATCCACTATTTACTGGCTACCAGTCATGGTGCTGGATGCTTTCCATAGGGCATCTCATTATATTTACAACATCCCTGAGAGGTTTATTAGCCTCATTTTATTGATGAGGAAATTGAGGTATAAGTAGGTTAAGCAATGTATCCAAAGTCACCCAAGCCTTTAAGTGGTAGAACTAACTTTCAAACCAGATTCAGTCTGACCCCAAAGCCAGTCTAGCAGGGGGAAATGCACACGGGAAACATTAGAAATCATTTCAAGGGACTAGTGTTGTATCCCTGGGCAATACATTGAGGCTCAATGAGAGGCGGAGACAGGCTTTGTGAATTTCTTTCATCCCCAAATATTCACTGAGGGCCAGCTGTACCACTGGCTCTGGCCTAGCTACCAGCAGTGCCAAGGGGAATGCACACAGTCTCTGCCCACAGAAGCTCCCATCCCAGGAGGTGTGAAGGTGATCAAACCAGTGAGGTCCCCCTGGACTGCAGTCTCTACATCTGCAGGATGTGGTGAACCCTGGGGACCCAGAGAGGAAAGTGAGCAAATTGAAGCATGGAGACCAGAAAGGCTTCCCAGATACTGATGACTGTGAGGTCTGATGAGGAAGGTAGAAACCAAGTGGATCTTTAGGCACAAGGCTGGAAGGATGGGCCTCAAAGGAGGAGCAGAATCGCCCTAACTGGTTTGGCTCAGTGGATAGAGCATCAGCCTACGGACTGAAGGGTTCCAGGTTCAATTCCGATCAAGGGCATGTACCTTGGTTGCGGGCTCGATCCCCAGTAAGGGGTGTACAGGAGGCAGCCAATCAATGATTCTCTCTCATCACTGATGTTTCTCTCTCTCTCCTTCTCCCTTCCTCTCTGAAATCAATAAAAATATATTTTAAAAACAAAAACAAAGGAAGAGCAGAATTCCTGGGGCCGGGGCGCAGAGGAGAGGAAGAGCACACGGCCTGCCTGTCTGGAGCAGAGGCTGGTAAAGAATGGGGTGGGCATGTGGCCAGGCTGGCAGTTGAGGGGCATATGGAGAACTTGAGAGTGAACCTGGAGCGGTTGGAACTATGCAGTAGATGGTGAAGATGCTGATAGGGATCTTTCAGCAAAGGCAATTTTCCATTTCTAGACATGTACCTCATGGTCTCTGTCAGTGCCAGCGGGGTTTAGAGTTCCGAATCTGCTTCATGCTGTGATGCCTAGAGTCAATTCTAGCCTCACCTTTTGTAAAGTAATGGGGCTCAATACACTGTCATTGTATTTTAAAATCACAGTTGGTGTGGGTTTATTTGTGCCCGTAGTAGAAGAAAAATGATGTTTAATGCTCAAAAAGTACTTTGGGGGCAGCCCACTTTCCTTCCTGATTTGATATTGTTCGGGCTTAAACCAAATGAATTTGATTTCTATGAATATACTAGTATACCAGTTGATGTGAGAATGCAGGCCTTGCTTGCTCGAGGTTGTAGAGGAAGATAACTTGAGTTTAAGATTTGGCTGTGGATAATCTCTAGGGACATGACCCCAACTCTTCATACCTCAAGGAATTTAATTCAGAGGCAAGTTATGTTTATTTTGAAGTTGATAAAGAGGTAGTTATAGCTAACTTCTGCTCTGTCCCTACAAATAGGGGAGACTGTTACATTACCAGACAAAAATCTTTGAAAGCTAAAAGACTGTGTATTGTTAAAGAGGTTCAAAAGAGAGTCAGTGGAAAATCGATACTACAGCCACATTAGAAACAGTTTGGCAGTTCCTACTAAAGCTGAGCATTAGGTCACTCCTAGGTATTGTAACCAACAGGAATATACACATATGTACTTCAAGGACATGTACAAGGCTATTTACAGTAGCACCATTCTTAATAGCCCCTAAACTGGAAGCCATCTAAATGTCCATCACCTGTAGAGTGGATAGATTGTGATGTATTCATTCAGTGGAATACTCCATGGCAACGAGAATAAACAAATTCCTGCTCCACACAGCAACATGGATGAATCTTGCAAACAACGTTGAGCAAAATAAACAGAGAAAAAAAGTGCAAACTTTATGATTCTATGCACATAAAGTTTTATTAAGGCAAATCTATTGTTACCTTTGTGGGGAAGATGAGTAGCTGGGAACGGAATGGGGGTGGGGTGGTGGGGAGCTCTGGGATGCTGGTAGTGTTTTGTTTCTTGTAGCGGATGCCGATTACAGAGATGTGTTCACTTTGTGCGTCAAGCTGTACACTTATTATTTGTGCACGTTTGGTGTGTAGATTACAATTCAACAAAAAGAACAGAAACCCAAAATGCAAATCAGATGCAACACTACCCTGTATTTATGTAAGGAAAATATATCCTATGCTAATCTTGAGATAACTTGCTTGAACAAGCAAACATCTTCCTCACAAGTGGTTCTCAGAAAAAAACTTAAGCTTTTTTGGTTAGTGTTAATTTCTTTATGTCAAGCCAGGTTGGAGCGATCAGAATCCATGGTTCTGAAAGTTATCTCCAATACAGGCAACATGTAGCTCAGCAGTTTTCATGC